>NC_068361.1:69015102-69042898 GCF_020536995.1 Dreissena polymorpha | reverse complement strand
ACCAAAAATTAATTCATCGTTTTGTATGTTGTAAAATAGTTTGTAATAGACAAATGAAGATGCTTATTAACTAATAATATCACTTATCTTCATTCCATATTTTATAATTATTTTGTTACTATCTTGAATACGCTGTCTTCTTACTTTTCTTATTATTTGACAAAAATTTGATAAATAATAAATATTGGTACCTAAAAATAATAAATGCAGATACCAAAAAATAAGTTCCTTTAAAGGTTTTTAGAATCATAAGTCATTAAAGATAAATAAAGAATGACTCTCAAAAACATCCGCGTAAAGTAAATGTTATAAGATTTCTTAAAACTTAAGCTAGTGTTTTGAGAATTCGTACTTGATAATGTCATTAACTGATCACATAAGTGGTGTTCTTTCGATTCTATAAAGGTCGTCTTGAGTTTAGACGTCACTTGCATTCGCTTTTATTGCGAACCCGTTGTTGCAACAATTTTGCATCATCATCATCGCCGTCATCATCATCATCGTCATCATCGTCATCATCATCAGCAGAAGCAGCAGCTGCAGCAACAACATTATCTTCATCATCATCATCATTATCAACATCATCATCATCATCATCATCATCATTTATCATCTTTTTCTTCTTCTTCATCACCTTTACCACCACCACCATCCCCATCACCATCAGTATCACCATCATCATATTATCATCATCATCATCATCATCATTTATCATCATCTTCTTCTTCATCTTCTTCATCACCTTCACCACCACCACCATCCCCATCACCATCATCATCACCATCATCATCATTATTATAATAATCATCATCATCATCATCATCATTATCATCATCAGCAGCAGCATCATCATCATCATCATCATCATCATCATCATCATTATCATCATCATCAGCAGCAGAAGCAGCAGCAGCATTATTAGCATCATCAGCATCGCATAATCATCAGCAGCAGCATCTTCTTCGTTAAAAACCTTCGTTCTAATTCCCTTAGAGTTCGAATTTATGATGAAGTATATTAACAAAATTAAGTTCCAGATAAGACTAGGGCAAATTATCTTGACGCACCGACGTCCTTAGTTATTTTACAGTGTTTTATGATCGTTTCAACTGGTAGTAGTCCCTAGTGCTCAAACGGGTACCCACAAAAAACCGAATCCGCGGGTCAAAAGAATACCCGCGGATCCGTTATTTTGGCTTCTCTCCTCAAACTTAGACAAGCTTTATTGTTGCTTGACAGGTTGTTTGTCCTGTACATGCACTTTTGATCGCTATTCCAAGTAAAACTTACGTTTGCTGATTATGTTCAACAACGTTGTGTAAACTTAATAAATAGTTTTATGCAGTTCAGTATTTCATTCATATTTAAATAAATCAAAACAATAAATAGTATAGTATTCTAAACAATATACTTGACAAATAGTTGAATATTTAAGAACGCTAAAACATGCTATGCCATTTAATGTAGTTTTATTTAAAATAACTTAAGTATTGTCTAACCCGACCCGATCCGAATTTTCTCGGGTATTTTAATTTTGACCCGCCGACCCGACCCGAAGAATATTTTTGACCCGTGTGAGCCCAAGTAGTCCCTGTGTGTTTTAACACGTTTACAGGAATAATATATCTTATATGGTAAACATTTCGTTGGTAAAGAAAACCAGGGCTTTTCACATATTAATTAAGAACTTCCGAATACGCTATTGTCCGTTGAGTTTTCTTTGCAAATCTGAAGTGCATCCGTGAGATCTGTGCGATTAATTGTTTACTGCAAACTTTCAGCACTACATATTCGTGTTGAACCGCAATACTTTTTCACTCTAGTTGTATTTTCCAACTCAGAGATATATTTATGAGCGCTGTTATAGCTGTCTAACCTATTGGTTGCCTTTGTGTGCACTTCATATACGGGTACCTTGCCTTTCTTATTTTTGCAGGACCTGCAATAAATGATATCCAAAAATAATTTGACACTTCTGAGTTTACACGCACATCATAAACACGTGCACTGTATTGTTTATTTAAGCTAGCCTCTCTCTTTCTAAACTCACGACTTAATAAATCTTTTAGAGCACTATTACGACTTATTTACATACTTATTTAGTTTGCTAAGTAAACTTATAAATGATAAGTTATAAAATAATATAAATGTATAGTATACAAATTCACTGCAAATATTATATTACCTTATTATTTTCTACACGCATCAAAATACACGCCTGTTTGCTTTGGAAACTCGTGTTAACAAACGAAAGCAATACAAACTCGTTTATAGCATAACTTGCGTTGAGTATCTAACGTAGTTGTCGTACATAAAAACTCAGCACTGCATGCGTTGCACCTTAAAAAATGTAAACTCAAACTTGACACTTCATGCGTGGAGCTTTAAATAGCAAATCTTTTATAGGTGTTGAACATGGAGACTCAGGATTACATACGGATGTGCGCTACAATGCTCATTTAACTTGTTAATAAACAAGCCATTGTATATAAGTAATATACGTGTGCACTATTTAGAGAGTGTACTACCATAGCCGTTGTTCATGCAAATGGTCTTCGTGATATCAATGCAGAAAGCTACCATTATATAGCACAGATGTTGCATAGCGTGTCAACGCGATACTTTGCGATCTATTACACTTAATAGAACGTTAATGTTATCAAGGCGAACTGAGCAGAACTTCATGTGTATGCAGGTTTGTTCAATTACTTAAACCACATCTTTGTCATTACAAAATTAGCGCTCCTTTGTGAAATTCCACACTTATCTTACCAATGTGTACATTTCAAACGATGTTGAGGTCATCACTAATTAATAGCAAACACCCCAGTACACTGTAAGGTAACCGGTGTCTAGTACCAGTCCTTGCATTCCGTCATGGACCCACTGTACGATTTCGTATGGAAACCTTCGCTTTATAGGTACCAAATTTGCCCGTGATGAAATGTATGGCCCAAACGCTGGATTCTCATGTACACCAATTTGAAAGGCTGGCCCATGACTTTGCAGATGTTAACCACATTCTTGTTAATACAAAAGGATACTAGTTTCATATCAAATATCAAAAATATTTATATATTCCCTGTAATAACACTGACATCTAGAAAAAATTTGCCTGGCATGCGTGTAGTGATTCGGAATATTCGAAAGCTGGATATACATTTGTAATTGTTAGACGCACAGCGGTGTATAACTGAATGTTGTTTATATACATCTTATAGTGTATTTGAAATAAAAACACGGCGCTTCATATTTGATAATATCACGACTTGCTCAGCCCAGACCATAGTAACAAAATTCCAATACATAATGCAAATATTCAAGATCATCTTCGTACGGGCGTCATCCGGTACAACTCTGTACTTGATTTCAACACAAATACTAGCGGAATTTACAAACACCATGAGCCTGCTTAAAGTGCATGTTTTGTCTTAAAGGCCAGACAAAGACATATTAGGTAGAAGAGAATACAATTCATATGTTTTCAGCAATAACTGCCTGTTTTCGTCTTAACGCCCACAGTCTTTAATATACTATATACATCAACTTGGGATACAAATGGTAAGGTGTCGATTAAATATTAAGTTTAATACAAACAATGACGTCCAAACGATTGGTGCTATAATTGCTGCAATAATTATATCATTGCGTCATGAATATGACATGTTTGTAAAAAAAATACTTTCTAATTTTGATACGAAATATCATCGGGACCAACAACATTTAACCTTGTGATCGTTTAAAGTTTGTCTCTGCAATCTCAAAAGCATTTTTGAAATATACATTATGATTGTCATTGCTAATATAGAATACCACGAGACGCAAGAAACTCTTTCAGAAAAATAACGATGTTCTTTAACAAAATTGATCTCAATAAAAAAATGCCAAAACGTGTCGCGTCAACCGTATACTGCAAACATAATTTGATAGTATCGTTAATGTCGGAATTCTATTTTAAACAACTAGGATATATATTGTAAAGGTGATATTTTCTCAAAACAAAATGAAATGTATTCTTTTTTTTTAAATAAAATTATTAAAACTGGGATCACCTAATGGAACAGTCAAAACAAGTATTTTGTGGTTTAAGGCCAATAGTGATGTATTAACATGTGTCTGCGCAATGTTTAACTACATTAGACGCCAAAATACTCAATTAATTATGTTTTGGCATGGTATTTATTAAGCGTCTAGTTAATTGATCAATTCACACGTGAGTTCACATGGTGATATTTGGTAAGTGATTTGTTTTGCCATATGGAACTGTTTCGAAAAGATAAAATATCATGACTGCAGCAAAGTGCAAAGTACTTCAATTAATGTTAACAGAAAGTAAATCGGTCGACAAGTGGTGAAGCAAAAACACTTAAGAAACGTGTTCATAGCAATGCTCTACTCTCTCTGTTGGTTTTATAATTGGACAATATTAACCTGATATGGATAGATTGTATTGACCGGATACTCATTTGAATATTTCTTTTTGATTAATATATTTTTAACTAATAACCCATACCCAGACACAGATGCATCGATGAAATCCTTACCATTTTGCAGTAGATCTTGTCATGCAACGTAACGTGCGCAGTATAAAAACGTTTGGGATTGTTTCTATTTCGAATAATTAAACATATAAGTTTGCTTGTAGAAAACATTATGTTCTGCAAGATATGCAACACAGTATCTTAAGAGTGTTTAACAAAAGTAGTAGTCGGGACTCATAGCGTTGTGTGACGTAAACAACGTTTGCATATTAAGCGTAATTTGGTGTGTGCAGGTTTTATTTGTTATTGCAACTTGATGGGCAGTACTTTCCGAGGCGGTCCTGCTGTCTAATTGAACCATGCTTTGACATACTTTTTATTTTGATAAGCACTTTAAGAATGACCTAGTGTTTTTTATAGATTCAATAGCTTCTGTTCTTTTTCTTTCTTTTTTTTTTCGTTTTCGCATACTTTTGTTCAAGTTTATAGCCGCCATAGCCGAGCAAAATTTGCGGTAAGTATCTACAACATCGAATCATCACAGTGCTCATTATTAAAGGCAATATGAATCGAGAACATGTATTGAATGGAATACTTAACGCACAACTACATTTATATCGTTTAGTTCTACGTGATATATCGAGGGGTTAGAGCCAAAACGTAATAAGTCCATTTTTCAAATAGTGGAGAAAAACGAAAAATAAGGTTTGACAAACTACAACTTTTATTTGAATATGAATATAAGCATAATATTATGTTACAATATTAGGTAAAAGTATTGTTATGGCATTATAAACATATCATAGAATTGCATACAATATTTAATGCTTTTGTATTCAAAATAGCACTTACTTCATTATGGCATAAAGGTAAAACATATATATGTTCTGCGTGCCACTGTGTTAAGAGCACTTGGTGCTACTTAGCATAAGAATAGTACCCTGCTTTTCCTATGCCATACAGGTCTAAGTTCCCTTAAGGCAAAACAGCCCTGTGCTATGCATCTATTTTGAGAGACTGAACGAAACATGTGCACTAAGCACAAGTTCATATTAATATTCATAATACGAGATATTATTATACAGAAGTACATCATTATTTCTTTTTGCATTCTAGATTTTAACAGTACATACACATGTAACAATACATATATTTCAATCAGTATTGATTTTTTATCTTCAACCTTCACAATGAAAGAAAGTCAAGATTCAGATTTTCTATTCCACATTTGAATCTTCACTTTCTTCCATTGTATCTGGTTCTGGAAGACTGTCCCTAGCTGTCTTATCAGATGGAATATCCTGGAAATACTGGTCATATTATGAAGGAATTATTCATCAGAGCAAAGTGATAGCAGGTATTTTTTCTTTGCTACTGTAATTGGAAGTTTGGCATCATACAAGGGTTTTAAGTCACATTTTATAGAAGTTCCTTTCCTTTAGGATTTAAGTTGCACACTCTGAAAACTGGTGTCATCAAAACTGCTCTTAAAAAACACACGCCCCGGATAACTTTTTTGCAGTTTTATCCATGTTATTTTTGTCCATAAAACGTTTTGTCCACTTACATTTACAACGTTTAACGGAAGTACATATTTGGCTACATGCTTGATATCTAAAAAGTCATAGTATTTCATCGGCACTACATCATACGGATTTCTTTTTCGTGCAACCTTCACAATTGTTTCTCACTGGCTTGGTACATATACCGATGTAAGTTTCTTTGCTCGTTCTATCGAAGCATGTACACTATAACAACTCCATCTGGGTATGTCCACTTTCTAAATACTTTTGTTCAATAGTGTCTCTATGTTTTTACATTTCTCTTAAGCATGCATCAATGCAACAGTAACATTCCTATTTCGATTTTGACCACAACAACAGTCAGAATAGAATAAAAACAGACATTATCTACTGAATTGTCTCTAGAAAGAGATTTCATGTAAGTCAAAAGACAAGTTCCCTCTTCACAAGAGCCCCGTTTTCCTTCAGTTTCATTCCACAAAAACCATGTCGAACTTGCGTTTTGTTAATGATAAAAGGAAAGATTGTAACAAATGAGCTTTCTTTTATAATAAACTTTACTCACAAGAGAACATGGAATCGGTAAAACAGCCTCTAGATCAAATGTTGCAACATGGTATGACTTGTCTTGTTTTGCACGAGACTTATCCAACTTCTTTTCATCTCTAGCTCTGTTTTTTCTTTTGATATGGTATTCAAAAGCAATTTTCAAATCGGTGGTTAGCTCGCCTGCTATCTCCGTATTTCTGTACACAGCGCACGTCTGAAACTGGTCCTTCTTGGTTATATGGAATGAATAGTTAAACTCCTCACAGAAAATTGTACGATACATTGAACTTGATATGTATTGCCTGCCCGTTTCTTTACAGATTTCTTTGTATAATTAATACAATTTACTAATATTTAAATCAGATCGTAGAAAACGCCTTTTAGTGTCTTGGCGTGTGTAATGTGCTTCTACAGTAGGAAATGCTTCTATATGATTACGAACATCTTCTATGATTGCATCTGGGGTTTTGTTATTGAGAGTGTGCTTTCCACGCCTGTCAAAGGAAGCAAATGATCCTGAAGATAGTGATTTCAGTGCTGTATCTATCATTCTGCCACCAATAGCTAACGTCTTCTGGAAGAAAGCTTTGCAAACACATTTCGTATCTAAGTGATATACTCTGGAAATAGCTCTGCGCTTTGATGAGTGTGTCCTTACACGACTCGGCACATCCCCCGTTAATGGCAATTGTAAAATATTGAAAACAATTCCTGAATTATGTGAATATGAATGAGGTTGGATTAACATATATCCCGATCAGACTATAATATTTAATACATTGTATACCCATTGTCTTTTATAAAAAAATAGTAACATAGGTTTTAACTCAAATTCCTCATGCATAATACTATTATGGTTACTTATTATAATGTGTGTATTATAAACTGGTAGGAGGGAAACTTTTGTTCTATATTTCATGTGCGTGAATTACATTTTGAACTTGAGTAAAATACCTCCTTGTTATACCATTCGACCCTAACATATTGACTGATTGTATTCATAAATGTAGCATTATTTGTGTTAAGTTATATTTGTATGTTTCTTTTTGGCTTTTGTGGTCATGTCCTTCATTAAAATATAAAAAAAACTATGTGGTAACAGTGATACATGCGTAGAAAAGTATAACACCCTGATGTGCGTGATGCTATTCGAGACTTAAGGTAGACGTAACTATTACTCTAAGAGAGATTGGCAGGATGTCACATGCTGAGAAACATGCTGATAATCATTAATTGCTTAAACAAGTGATCTACGTAAATTGATGCGGTGTGTTACAAAAAAAAGAGTATAATCATAGATAATGTTCTAAGTTCTTGAGGTCCTTCCGGAACAGTGCCTGATTTATGTGGAGACCCATAGTGTGTCCCACCACTCCTACCTAATTTAATTACTAGACTCATGAAAGTTTAAACGAATTTTAAATTAAAGCTTCAGTTTCCAGCTACATATGTATTTAGGTTTTACTGAAAGTTATTCAATTTTGGTGTGGTCTTATGCTGTGGGCGCGGGGGGGGGGGGGGGGAGAACCGGATTGCCCAGAGGAAACCCACCTGTCCGTCTGTCCGTTATAGTGAACACCTACCAAACTCACGTGCCCTGGGAATGGGGATTGAACCCCGGTTGCAGAAGTGAGAAGTGCATGTACCAACCACTGCGCTAACCGTAACCGGACAGCCTTGTAGATAATGAATTAACATAAACCTATTAAAATTGAGATTTTGAAAATCAGGTCAATGCCTTTGCTGCATAATACAACTAAATCTGGTCAACGTGTTTGCTGCATAATACAACTAAACCAGGTCAATTCGTTCGCTGCGTAAAAGAACTAAATCACGTCAATGTGTTCGCTGCATAAAACAACTAAATCACATGAATATGATTTCTGCAT
The DNA here is from genome assembly GCF_020536995.1 of Dreissena polymorpha. Taxonomy (NCBI): domain Eukaryota; kingdom Metazoa; phylum Mollusca; class Bivalvia; order Myida; family Dreissenidae; genus Dreissena; species Dreissena polymorpha. The sequence continues at coordinate 69,034,456 of NC_068361.1, read as the reverse complement.
AATACAACCAAATCAGGTCAATGTGTTCACTGCATAATACAGATAAATCAGGTCAATATGTTTGCTGCATAATACAACAATCAGGTAAATATGTTCACTGCATAATGCAACTAAATCAGGTAAATGTGTTCACCGAATAATACAACTAAATCGTGTCAAATTGTGTTTGCTGCATAATGCAACAATAAGGTCAATGTGTTCACTACATTATACAATCAAATCAATGTGTTCGCTGCATAATGCAACAAACAGGTCGATGTTTTCACTGAATTACGAAACAAACAGGTCAATGTGTTTGCTGCATATTGCAACAAACAGGACAATGTGTTCGCTGCATAATACAACTAAATTAGGTCAATGTTTTTGCTGCATAATACAACTAAATCAGGTCAATGTGTTTGCTGCATAATGCAACAATCAGGTTAATGTGTTTACTGCATAAAACAACTAAATCAGTTTAATGTGTTTGGTGCATAATACAACAATCAGATTAAATTGTTTTCGCTGCATAATGCAACGTTCATGTCTAACTGTTTGTTGCATAATGCAACAATCAGGTCAATGTGTTTGCTGAATAATGCAACAAACAGGTCAATATGTTCACTGCATAATACAACAATCAGGCCAATGTGTTCACTGCATAATGCAACAAACAGGTCAATGTGTTCACTGCATAATACAACAATCAGGTCAATATGTTCACTGCATTATGCATCAAACAGGTCAATGTGTTCACTGCATAATACAACAATCAGGTCAATGTGTTGTTTTTCATTAAACAACTAAATCACTTTAATGTGAATGCTGCATAATTAAACACTCACTTCAATGTGTTTGAAGCAAAATGCAACCAAATCAGGTCAATGTATTCGCTGCATAATACTTCTAAATCAGGTCAATGTGGTAATTGCATAACACAACTAAATCAGGTGAATGTGTTTGCTTCATAATGCAACACTCAGGTCAATGCGTTGGCTGCAAAATGCAACGAAATCAGGTCAATATGTTTGCTGCATAATACAAAATTAAGATAAATGTGTTCCCTGCGTAATGCAATCAGGTTAATGTGTTGGCTGAATAATACAAAAATCAGGTCAATGTGTTGTCTGTATAATACAACACTGAGGTAAATGTGCTCCTTGCTTTATACAACAATCAGGTCAGTGTGTTCTCTGCATAATAAAACTAAATCATGGCCATTCATACCTTGACAAAGAAATTAGTTTTAACAGTGATGTATGCATTTGATTTTTCGTTCATTTGCTCTTATTATTGATATCCGAGTTTTTCAAATTGCAGCGTTTTATCTTCCTCTGATATATTGTTTAAGTGCTATAAGGTAACAACATTGCAGGGAATAAACCTAATTTTTGTAAAATAATACATTTCATTTACCCACACTCTATTTCATTACATTTCTATTTGATTTATTGTTTTTTAATAACCAAAAAAAACATCTGGAGCAGTTAGGCAAAACTTCCGTGTCATACAAATATAAACAATCAATAGGAAACATCCTTAAGGGTATGGCAATTTAAAAAAGTGCTATGTTGCAGATAATATTATAACATGTATATTGCCTTTCTAAGTTTTGCTTGTCAGCATGATCGTGGCAGTCCAACTAGTGTTTTCCGGTCAAAATTAGCAATGTTTGTATGAATCCGGAGCGAAATATACATAGGACAATTTGTTAGTGACTATCTGATATATCTGTTAAGTTTCAACTCTTATCGTGTTTAATTTGGTTGTTATTGTATCTATGAACTATGATGTACATAAAAGCAATACTTTACTATCGGTCCTTCACAATCAACATTTAAGTATGCCCTTTCGTTTACCAGATCTGCTTGCCGCTCCTCACAAGTAGTTATTTCCGTTGATCTTGATTGTGACACCAAATTGTATGTGGTACGTACAGTTCTTTTTTCGTCAATCTGGTTGACTGCCCCTTCAAGGCTAGTGACTAATTACTGACTGTACAATACTGATCTATACATCGTATCTTAAAATCTGTTTCTTGTGCAAAGTATGCTGTCTCATCATGTGTTTTTAAAAGTCCTTTGTTAGACAGAATTTTACTACCAACACCCTACCAGCTCACATGGAAATATGTATAATAGGTGCCTAATATACATAATTATGTATCTTTATCAAGACATGGCCGTGGGGAAAGATTCGTGCTTAATATCATTCAACATGTATTTCTATGAATTCAGTCAAGAGCCACTAATTCAGAAAACGGATGCAATTTTTATTAATTGCTATTTCCAGCCATCCACTATTTAAGTACTCACAGTCAACAAGGGTGTGTGTTGACATTCTTGTTTTACTGTAGCTGTCTTTTCCAGAGGTTTCGACCTAGATTCCTTTCCATACTTGTATGCAACGAGAAAATTGATGGCAGATATAATTGCGCACATGTTCATGTTTTTTGTATGCTATTTGCATCTTCCTCCCATGTCAACATTAGTAGATTTCACGCAAACAATCTGCCTTCCATGTAAACTTAAGTAGATTTTACGCAAACAATTGAAGGCCACAAGTTACTGTACATGAAATATTAATGCAAGACATTGTTTAATCTATAAAAAAACATTTTAGTTGGCAATTTTGTTATGCTCTCTTCCAAAAACACTTTTAATAATTTAACATTCAGAATGGAGGAGGATGAATGGTAGATTGTTCTCAAGTGGTTCAATACAGAGTCATGAATGCATACTTCAACCACTAGTAAATAACTAGAAGTGTTCTCCTCAACAAGGAAGATTTTATTCATAATGAGAAATGTTTAATTGAAACTTAAAGTGATTTTTGAAAGACACACTCAACTTAACAATACCATCATTATGATTATATACTTGGAAAAAGTATTTTGAGTATGAAACCCACCAATGGTTAAAGAGGTTTGTTTTTAGAACATTCAGTTCGTACACTTATTATACAATTTTAATCAAGCTCCACAAGATACTTTGCAAATTATTTGTAATTGACTGACATGTATAGTTTAATCATATAGAATACATGTGCTTTGTTATCTCCTAGATCATCTATGGCAGTATAGTATTTGCATATTTCTGCTAATAATTTTTTTATCATTTGTTTTCAATGGTTTTTATACCTCAATATAAGCAATAATTTCCTTTTGCCTTATTAAAATGGCATTAGCAAACATTTTGGTTCAAAAGTATAAAGTGGATTTTAACAAGTTTACAATTCCACTGCAATTTACAGAATCATTTTTATCTTTGCTTTAATTAATTATCATTCTTCCACCACCCTTACCCATTTTATGTAGACAAAGTTTGAAATTAAAGGTTATTTTGCGACAAATCATGTGGTTATACTGCAATACATTATGGAGTTATTCTGCTATCAAAACCTGTAAATTTTGTAGGGCTTTTTTCCTTCTTTGCGTGTGGCCTGGGTCATCCATATCACAGTTTTGATGCAAGTATTTCACAAATCTAATATATCCACACCATTTTACAAAACCAGCCTTTGTAAGTTGTTAAACATTTAACAGACATTTTATATTCAAAAGTACAATTCATCCGTCTGTCTGTCACAAACTTTTTAGAGCTATATCTCAGAAACTATTTAAGTTTTTTAACATGAAACTTCATAGGTGTCTATATATATCAATGAGGAGAAGGGGGATATCAATTCAATGCTTGTTGTTAAGGAATTACAAGTATGAAACCAGTGTTGTAACGTTAGTTCGGCTAAAAAACCACACCAGTGCATTGGACCGTCAGTAAATTGTATAGTAAAACTTGAGATCTTTTGTTTAAAAAGTCAGCATGGGGATCCAGATTTGTTTGAATGAGGAGTCACTTTAAAGATATCACAGTAAGATTTAAGCATGCACTTTTACAACGGAAATACCTTGAATCAGAAAGATCATGTGACGAAAGTGAAAACACTTGAGTAATGTAGTACTGGCAGAGAGCGAGGCAAGGGCAGCAATTTGGAGTAGATTTTCGTATTCTTATCCGTTTATATGTGTTAATATTCTTTAAAGCTTGAATAATTTCTTTTCAAATAGATTAAATTGCATTTTCATGAAATGCATTTTAATGTCAAACATTGTTTATATGTGTGATTTATAGGGAATCCTATGCGCATGTGACATGGCACAATTGTTATTGACAAAGGTTTTAAACTTGGAAAAATTATATGGCTTACATTTCTCACACGAGAACTAAAATTCAATGTATAACTAATGTGTCTAGCCACACAACAGAAATCACATAGACAAACATTTTAATGTTTGTCAAAAGTATTGACTATGGATCATTGAAGATACAGTTGAACCTGTCAGAATTTAGTTGCTCATATGATGTATGGTTTTATTTTTCGAAAGCAAAAGTATCCAGCCAATGAAAATATTTTACTATACCTATGCATAAAAATCATCATTTTACAATTTCTACAAGTATGTGAATATTGTTGGTAAAATTTTGAGGAGTTTGTGACTAAATTTCTCACAATTTTGAAATTTGTGGGATTTTTTTTTTTAAATAAATTGAGCGTCTTACTTTTACTTCACAAAAAAGGAAAGAGAGCCCTCTGTTGTCATGGTAATTCAAGAAATTCCCAGATGTTCAGTTCAGTAAAATGTGCCTCCTTAAATATGTGATATAGGAGACGTTTGACAAACATATCATCTCTGCATTCGGCCCAGTGAAACCACATTTAAGTAGTAAAATGTTCATACATAAATTACTTTACTTGGTTTACATTTTGCATGATTAGCTTAATATTTTTATTGAATGTAATTTCCTCAAATAATCTTAATGAACCTGACGAAAGTTATTATAATTTAAGTGTGTTGTCGTCATGAAAACACATGTATGTATTTTTGTGTGGAAAAAGGGCATATTATGTATAAACAATCATGTTAGATTTAAAATTATATATAGCTTACGTTGTTTGTTAAGTTAATAACCAACGGTTTGTTATTCTGATGTTTGTTATTAATTCCTATTCATCGGAACTCCAAACCGTTGGTGATTACGTCACGAAGACAATTATTAATTCACTTCTAATTAAATCATGTCCATTTTGTCTGGGTAAATCAACAAAACATGCAAAGTTTTATACTTCCATGCCATCAAAGTCGGGACCTACAAGGATTTCATTACAGTTCATGACACCGACAGCAAAGTAGAGCAAAGTTACAGTACAGATCTAATAAAGCAAACTCCGATTTTCGGTTTAGGCCAAATAAAATATAAAAGTAAAAATGTTTATCTCGACAATATTTAAATCAAAGTAAAATTTGGGCCAATTGATATCAAAAACCTGGTCAACAGGTTAAAGGTTACGCTAAAGTTGTAACAACTGTAGAAGCTACCCTTATGACTAAATGTTGATCACACTTGGTCAGAATTTGTATCATCACAATATCACAACAAAGATGAAATCTAAGTAAAGTGTATTCAAAACTTAGGTTACCATGTCAAATATAAGAAAAAGCTTATGAACTCTATAAATGCTTTGATTGTTTTAACTTAGTCAAATGAAATATAGCCTGAATGGTTTACGGTCGCATGGGTGATATAGATTTTATAAATATCAACATAATATTCAACATTAGCGCATTTAAAATGCAATACCAATAGGTTTCATATTATATATATTGACTAACATCCTTGTTAATTATGATTCTGGAGTCTTTACATTCCGCACTCCAGGGACAAAATCCTTTTAAACACATCGATAGACCAAAAACTACTTATAACTTATTATATTCTGAACCGCCTTGTCACTTAGGTTATGTAAATTGATGCCTATGTTGTAAATGCATAGTGATTCTCTACAGCAGTTGTTAAAATGTGAATGCAGTGGTAAAAGCTGGTCACAAAACGAGGTTCACATAATTTGTATAACAAAATTAAGAGATTAACCGAGACTTACCTAAGTTGAAGGTTGATCACAATTTTATCGACTGCATACTGTTAAATCTTCTGTGCTTGAGTAATTGCCTTGCATCTTGTATTTTGGTCCTCTACTGAGAGTTAGCTAACGTGGTTATTGGCTTCTCTTTGTGTTGTCTACAATCAGCTTCAAATCTCCACTTCAACCACTGGGAAGATTCGAACAAACCTTCACATAAATGATCAATGGGCGATCCTCTATCAAAGTTGTTCAAAACGTTCCAGTACGATGCATGTATTGATCATCAGTAGTACGGTGGCATATAGGCGACATTCACTCCTTTTTGTTAATCACTCCTCTTGTTTTACATTGCACTCCTCTTTTTTCTATCTCGTTCCAACGACATACTTACTTGAGAGAACGACCTACTAACTCGAACTCGAGGGAACAGTCAACTAAGTCGAGTGAACGATATAGAAAACAAAACAGGAGTGCACAACTAAATGAAAGAGGCGTGCAATCAAAAAAGAGCGGTGTAGTAAATATATGAGGGGTGCATTAAACAAAAGAAGAGAGCATTTTAACTTTCTCAAGGGAACGACTTACTAACTTGTGGGAACGAGTAAGCTATGTTGTGGGACAACTTACTAAGTTAAGGGAACGATCGAGATAGAAAAAAAGAGTGCAAAACTAAATTAAAGAGGAGTGCAACGAAACAAAGAGCGGTGCAGTAAAGTGTTTTATGCACTTCTCCTTTCATTGTTTTTTTCATTCTGCCTCTTCTAACCATGTTAAGGATGGCCCCCACCTTGCCCCTGTACTGACCTGTGGGTCATTTTTATTGTCATATGGGCTGGGATGGCCATGGAAGGAAGAAAGTGTAAGATTTTGAAGGGACTTGTTCACATATTTTGTGAGAAGGTTGACTGACATAAGTCAGTGATATAACTAAAAGAAATTAATACAGCAACAAATTTAAATTAAACAAAAACATACATATACCGGTAACTACAAATTATACAAATATATAGCAGTACATATTTTATGGAATCGTAATATGCTTTTACTGTTTTTTTTAATCTGTATATTATTTTAAGTAGGCATGTTTTAATAGACATGCGTATCTTTGTTTAATATTTATTTTATGTCATTTCATAAACTGTATTATTTCCGTTTTAAACCGAGACTGTACGATTTTGTCAAATATTTATGAATTTATATAAAACGTGTAAAAACTTATTATACATATATTTCAATATAAATTAAAATAAAAGTTAAGATGGACATGTGTCGAAAAATGCGAAATAAGCCTAATATTTAATTCTGAAATCGACAATGTCTGTACAGTCGAATTCGCCAGCATGTATATCATGCATGTACGATGTGAATCTGAATTTTGTTTTACGGATCATTTTAATTTACTGCAACCATATCTATTCATACGACACACGAACACTAACTCCGAACCTAATACAAAGATGAATGCTTCGGTTTTTGTAGGAAAATATATACGAAATATATTCGTTACAGTCGGCTCGGGGCGCTAATTTGTCTTTGCTGCATTTTATGAAATTCGTCTTTAATGTATATTTTTTCTTGCCTATTTTGCGTTATTGTAACATATTTAAATCAATATATTACAATTTAACACATACAAAAATCGTATAGTCTCGCTTTAATAATATTTGTTAAAATAAATTGCGAATTTTTTAACCAATTTATGCAATATTGTTCCATCTTAATCTGTAAAGAAAATGACACTTAAACAGGGCATCAACAAGAACGATCAAGAACGTGTCCTTTAAATATTGCTCAATCTGTGTCAGTTTGCAGCATGTATGGGGAAAAATTGTTGCATTGTTTTACTGATAAGGGATTTGATTACAGAACATGAATGTATCTTTAAAAAATTTCTATAAAATATGTGTTCGTCATTGTCAGTAAACAAATTGACTGCATAATGTTACATCAAATACTGCCAGGAGAAAAAAAGTCAGTTGAGGAAGCCAAGAAATCATGCGAGAATTTCTAGCTGCTTAACTACTCTGGAATGTATGGGCTTAGTTTTAACCTACGCCTTATATATTTTAATTTGAGTAAAGATTTATGTTATTCAAATAAAAGTTGGTTTGCTATATTCTCAAATCTTTTTTCTAAAAATAAGGGATGTAGTTGACACTTGTTCGTAATTTCATTTTATCGTTCCTCAAAAGGTTGTAACTCTGTTGCTCTGGTTTCTTCCCTACCATTGAGTAATTAAATGGTAATTAAAATGAATGCGTTTTGGTTTCCTTTTATTATTGTTTAATTTGAGTTGCAATGCTATGAGGTTAAATTTTATTCACACTTATATGTATCGTGAATATTGCTGGGCCAAGTGTGAGGTTGACCGTTCCAAGGCGGTGACCCAAGCTTTATTCTTATATATGTTTATGTTGTTTTGTATTGTGTTGTGTTGTACTATTTGGCAATTGGTCACTTGCCTTAAATTAATGACCAACTAATTGCATGTCACTAACATGCAATACTGCTCCATCACCTGGAGTTTCACTTCTTTATTTTCAATGAAAAATTTAAAGATATTATATTATTCACTACAGTAAACATATAAGAACAATGATTAAAATATTCTATGTCTTCAGAATATCCACAAAACATGTGTTTATCATAAATCATTAGAAATTAAAAAAAACTATAACGATGCGCACACTCCGGCAAGTTTTGTCCACCAGTTTATACTTTTAAACATAAAGATTGACGTTTTTAAACGCATATTCCAATGACGTCATACTGTGGTTTCACTTATTTTAAGGAGGTCTCATTTTCGCACACCTACCATTTCTCCAATTTATGATCACTGGAATATTTACCAATAAGGTTTTCCGCATTCTTCACGTTAAAAGTGAAACGTCGAATCAGATCAGTCGTAACACCCTATGCCGTTATGTTTGAACATAAGACGTTCTTCTGACGTTGATATGAACTCTTTGTAAAAAATATAAGCACAACTTTCGCATGTTAAACTTTTATTTGAAAATAAGTTAATAGATGCACAGCTTTTAACATGCTTTTTCAAACTTTCAATGTGTAATGAACTGCTTGAATGCTATAACCATAAAAGTATACATCTGCAATAAAGCCTGTCTATAGTGAACATATCAAATGGCACTGAAGTCAGAGAGACATATACCTGTAATACAAGTATAAAATTAATTACTGCAAAATCTAAAAAAGATAAGCATTAATTTCTTCCTGCCTTTCAAGTCCAAATTTGAAACATTTTAGTATTTTAATTATTATAAACATCTTTTTACACACAAATATAATACCTAAAAATCTTACCTTTTACTGTAAATGTAGTTTCCTTTGAAAACATCTTCTTTCTATAAGAAAGAACTTTCAATGAGAAAGGTGTTGAAACAATTATATTATTTTACCATCTTAGTGGGAGAACAGTGTCTTTTATCAACATAAACACCGATAAAGTCATATTTCTCCCTATCTAATTACCCATAAGCACAATAGTTTGTGTTTCCTGTTGATATAAACCAGATACAGTAATTCCTTTAAAAGGTAAGGGCTTCATATTTTATTTTTTACCTTGAATAAGGGGCACAACTGGCTTATGTTAAAATGATTTAAGTGCACTTAAATCCTTTTGGCACATGTATTACCTCTCAATATGTATGAAAACATATTGTGCCAAAAAGACTTAAGTGCTATTAAAGCTTCTTACAGTCATGAAAAGGATATAAAGCATTCTGGCATACAAGGGATTTGTCGATAAGCACTTAGTGCACCTTGGATCTGTCGGATATACTATGTTGTAAACAAGATATGATTCCAGCGAATAGTGCAAATTGAAGAGTATTGGAATAGCTTTCTAAACGTGCAAAAAAGTGATTTTTGATAAAAAGTTCACTTACCACGTTCTGGCTCTAATCCCTCGATATATTAATTCATCCTGTGAAAGCATTGGTGCCCTTTACTATTTTCACACGTAAGCTAACACGATTTTGGCGGCCAATTCATTATTCCACGTTTTCATGAGAAACACTTTTTAAATACAGTTAATTTATTTCGATTCTTTTTAAACGCATAAGATGTTAAGCAACACATTTTTCAAAAATCGCCAATCCGGATTTTTCCAAAGTCCATCATGAGAACTTATGGTTTATAATATCGATTGTTTATACTTCTACGTTGATATCGACCTTATACAAAGTTGCCTATGTTTTTTTAAATCAGTTAAGTAGGCTTGACTGTTTGGATGTACACTAGATTATTCGGAATCAAATATGAAGACTTCAATTTCAGCAGAACGATTCTTAATCGACACACAAGGCAATCCGTTTTAGGATCGATTTTGGTAAAGTGTAGTACAGTTGATGGTCAAAATGTAACAAACAATATTAAAATTGTGTTTTACACATATTAGGCGCAAGTGTTCATGAGGTCATGGTGTAATTGTCAAGCCGTACAAAACATATGCATGATCAATCAAAAAGCAGAGAAAAGGTGATTACATTTATTTGTTTATTTGTAAATAGGGGGCGAACATGTATGATCAAAAGAAAAAAAATTTATTTACCCATCGTTTTTTTACATGTCTGGCTCTACACGTAAACAGTGTTTGGCAAGCAATGTATCACTATGCCAAAACATAAAGGTGTGTCGATGTACTGGATTGTGACGTAATCACACATTGCGGCGTAAACACAAGCACTGCATCTCCGTTCAATATCCGGCCTAATAATAGGTGTATTTATTAAACAATAACCCTTCCTAGTCATGTTCTCTGCTTGAACACAGTTATTTTCTTAACAAAACATCATACTTTGGAAGACCGTATTAATAGCATGTTTGTACTTATAAGGATATCCTCGATCTGTGTTAGGAAAAATCATTGCCACAGTCACAAATCCTGAAAGCAACACAAATATCCCGAAATGATACAGGAACTATGATCATGTACGCGGTCAACGAAATGTTATCCTGTAAATACTATATAATACTTTCAAGGGTGTACACAACAATTGCAATTTCTTTTGAATGGATATTTTACTTTACGTATTAGACTATGTCTAAAAAATTTCACTCATGAGTTATTGGGGCAGTGCGGTCACGTAATAGTTACATATAATATATAACATAATAATGTCTTAATCATATTTCTTACCCATAACAGTATAGTCTCATAAATATTGAATATAGCCCGATTATTAACTAAAATCGCTCAATAGTTCAATACAAAATACTATTTTCATAAATATAAGCACAGTTTTAACGTGGTATCTATACGTCGATTGCTAAAATATAATGTTAATATATAAAAAAAATACTTTTCCGCGCAAGTATTATTAATCTGTTTTTCACTTCAGTTTTATCATGTTAGAACAAGTGAAACTGATTTCGCCGTACATCGTGTACAGTCACATGGCTGGGTATACGACCGTTATGAAGCATGAGGAGACGAGTAACTCCAATATCAACTGCTATGATCTGAAGTAACGATCAAAGTCATCACCACACCACTTAACTATAATGTGTGTCCATTTTCACGTACGCGAAGCACATGCATTTGTAAAAAGATATTTGGCGAGATATATTTGTTTTAATTGCTTTTAATGAACCATCGGGTAATGTTATGAGCGTGTTTTGAACACAAGTCAGAAGATAACGAGAAAATTGTAATGGAAGTCTTATTTTGACTAACGAATTATAATTCTACAAAACATAAAGGGTCGCTTTTGCAAAGCACTGACACAGATTCTTGTTGCGATAAATGCACAATTTGTCTGGTACGGAAAAAACATTGGGGCACATTGACATTATGCAGGACAAAACAACTATATACATGTGGTTGAAATGTGTTTTTATACATGTACGTTGTATGTTAATTAAGATCTAACATTTCACTATAAATGCCGTATTAATTTTTTTACATAAACTACAAAATACCTGTTTAACGATCAACCATCTGTATTGAGAGGACGAAATGCATAGCAAAATGGTTATAATTTTACAAATTAAACTTACAGTTCCAACATCAGGAAGTATTTTGTATAGTCATCAACACTATTTTATTCGAAGCATCCAGGAAGCTCGATGTTTCCAGTGTTTCCGGCTGTTCCTTTCAGAATTATGTACACGTTTCCCTGTGAACAAGCTCTGAATACATCAGCAGCAATAAAGCTTATTTTATAATCGAAAACTAAAACAAAACACATCAACATTTGAGTGTGAAATTACTTACAGGCGTATCAACAGAACAATAGATAAGGTAAGTGAAGGATATTTAAACACTGACATTTTCGAAAATATGATAACTTCCACAGCTCTTGTACCGTAATGGTTAAAATATACCCGCCGATAAAGTATGCAAGTGTTATTTGAACTATTTCAGTTTTAAAACCTTAGAAAATATGTTTGGGAAGGTACCTCAACACTGTTGTCATACTACAAGGCGCACTGTACGTTGCAATTTATACTGAAATTACCATACGTATTATCTGTCATGAAGACAGTACATAAGGAAAGGGTCGATTACGAAACCCTATATTATTTGATAACATCATATCGGAAACCAAGTATTTTGCAAACCTTCAATTTCTTTGGAATAATTCACATAAGTTGTACCCAGAGTCAAGCGATAATATAACACACCGTCTTAAAGATGAAATTGCAAAAACATATATGTTCAACTAATCTCGGAAACGGGAGAAAACAATTAAGATCGTTGCTAGATACACGTTGTGTGTCATTAGTTATCTTGAATTCTTACTGCGTGCATGATGTGGAGGAAACAATAGTATAATCCGATCAAAATTGATTGTTCACCCCAATTGCTTGTAAAAACATAACTTCTAATCATGAATTTTCCATTGTATACATTTCTAACGCGTGTTATTCTCCGGACGCAAATCCATTGGTATTTATGATTCAGGCGCGAGCTAACATAGTAAAAACGGAAAAAATCGTTCGCAACTGATCCGGTTTTTTTTTTGTAAGCATAACACATGACTATGTGTAATAAAGTCCGTCACTTCTCCGACTTCTTAGTTTCAATTGTAATAATTGCACACACGCCTACATCAATTAAGTAACAAACAAATCTGCTAACGTCTACTCGTATATTTTTTCCGAAAAGTCGTTTCCTTGTTTGTGTTAGAAAGCAGAAACCTTTATACTGTTGTAGTTAATCATTGGTCACTGAGCACAATCTAAGCAATATGTACATTTTCACACGGCAAGAAGTTTATTTTATATATTTATTATACATGTTATATTACTGCCTCTTTAACGGATTAACATCTTAAGTCGAAATCATTAGAAAATTTCCTCTATGAACGCAATTTATATATATATGTATATATGTATAGATATAAACATGCACAATGTGCCTATAAAGATGTGTACACAAGTTATTATATGTATACCGAATCGCCATTTCATCTCAGTAAGCAGGCATATTAAGAGGCTCATATTGAAATAGTATAACATTTGTTATGGCATTTATGAACAAAATATATGAATTTCATGATGCCAGTCAATTGAACAAACATTTATTATATTTGTATATCTCCCACAGCTATATATCGAAAAAGCATTTCAGAATTATAATTGTTTTATCTTAACTATATTAAACATTATATATAAAAAATCCGGGAAAGTATTGATCGTCTCCTGCTAATTAAAAACTATTTCACGGTATTATTAAAAAAGCAAACTATTAATTGAAAAGCAAAAAATAAGTTCACTATTTTATTCAGCTGTATTTATGTAAGACGTGTAAGTTAATACAAACACATACATTTGTACGTGTGCCATAGTGAAGCATGTATTACTTATTCACATCATGAGGCGTCGAGCTTGTCTTACAACGAAATTAATGATGGTCGCCTTGTTAAGAATGGTGAACAACGCACAGCAAACGACGAAGGATTTCCACTTCTTCAATAGACTGCAAGACAAAACAATTATTACCCCGAGCCTGTCAACATTCCACGGTGATATAAAAGAATAACAAACGTTTTGGCACAGTTTGGAGTGCTGAATGCATCTCTAGAATGCCCTATGGATGCAACCATATGTGACGTGCAGACGTTTACATCGTTTGTAGATGGCGTCGCTGCTTCGTGTACAGCGGCGTTTCAGTTGACAAACAATCACAACAAATACGCCGTTGATTTGTCCAATCAACGATTATGTCAGCCAAACAAGATAGTAGAAGCAATCATGCAAACAGTTCCAACCAGATCAGCCGAGGGAACACCCCTTTACATTGTTCAGCTGTTTTAATGCCTGCTTTAAAGGAAGGTTATAGGATGAGATCATTTCGCGAGTCAAAAACTATTAGGACTCTTCTTGTTATTATTTTAAGGAAATTGATGCCGACTACAGTATAACCAGTATTTGACGGGACCACGTAAGTAACTGTCCAGCTTTATATATAAGATAGAGCCTGATTATGTCATTATTCCAATGCATAATCTTACGGTGAGTGACTCTCATATGGAAACCGTCCATACCGGAAGTAGAAATCCTGGGAAGAAATCGTCAACATGGTCAGACAACAAGTGTCGCAAGTCAATCTGTCAATTTTGCGATTCTGAAAATTTAGCTTCGTAATACAATCTGTCAGATTCATATCAACTGCAAATCCGGCAAAAGATGTCGCTGTTGTCAACGTAAATAATATGTTTAGCATCATGTATATCATTCATCGAAATATGCGCGTATTAAGAAAACAGCGACAGTGCATTTGAAGCAGGGATCCCGATTGGCACCTGAGAACGCCGACTATAGCAGTTATGTTGTCTGGTTAACATCGACAGGTAGCTATCATATCGTAACTTCTCGGAATTAAACTAGCTTACCCTGTCACCGCATATGCAACTTTTGGAAATTCCAAGCTGATTTGAGCAGACGCATAAAGGATTATCGTGCGGAATTGCGTTGTTCTTATTTTGTAACGCCCCAACCTGATTGCATTCAAAATAAGGATACCTTCTTTGTGGTTTTCTTTCAACTACGAACGGAGTCGCCTCCAATTGTTACATGCGAGGACGCTATCCATGAACGATGCCTTTATCTATAGATTTGTTAAGCTGAAGTGTACTGCGGTCTCACAGGAAACGAACTCTTCTTCTGGAACTGACAAACGTCAGATGTATTAATACTTGGAAGAGATATATCCCTTCGTTGAAAACTAAGAACGATGTAAGCGTACCACATGCAAAGAAAAAGATACAATGTCTGTGAAGAGAAAAATTCATGTTTCCAAAATTTGACGACATTATTATGGAACAGAATTGAACGCATATTTATAGAATTCGACTTTGACGCCATTAAGCCTGACTTCCAAAACGGGCAGAATCAATGAAAACTCCGATAAGTATCGTGTACGATTGCAGTTGTCGTAGATAATGAAACGGGCCCATCCTGAACGACTATTTACGATCGACTTCAACAGAACAGTTTGCACTCACTAACGGGATTTCGAAAACCGAGCACATGTATTTTATACACCAATTAGTTGTTTTTAGTACATCAGAAAGTAATTTGCAATTTAAAGTAACGATAACGCTCAAAATATCGAATATTTCGTAAAATAAATCTAACCCATACACAAATTATTGTTCCTTTTAGCAAAATGCAAAATTTAAACGTCAGATGATGTCTGGTAACATTGATTTAACGAGATACAAATTGCTCGTTTTTATATTTTTGTGTCACAAATAACTCCATTTTTATTTCCCGCGAAATATCCGAACATTGACGTGCGAACGCGAGATTGGATTCGGTCAGCGTCGGAAGCATGACGGCAGCAGTTTTCTCGGAAAGCGTGTATAAATTATGCAAATTAACGCAACCCGAATGAGTCCGATCCTGATTAGATATCATTCACAAAACGGAAGTAGATGACACCGTGGAACGATGTTTAGACGCTTAAAAGTTGCCGAATGTTTGTATTTTTAAAGTGTTTACACCACCAATGTTACTTGTTTTAGCGTCTTCCTATTGTAAATTACTATCGTATGGTACTGTTTGTTATTGAATTTTTTTATATAGCATAATACAGTAAGTATGTAGTATTGGCGAGCGTGATAGTGGCTTCAATACAGTTTTCTTTTGCATTTTTTTCTCGTAATACTTTTACTGTATTGTGGTTTATGATTCATCAACGTTTATATGTTTCGAACAAAGTAAAACGATCGTAGATTCTTGCTGTAATTTATCAAACAAGTACGATGCAATATTATATGTCGGCAGTGGCGAAGCGCTAGGTAAAAATGTTTAACTTTTATATTTATTCCAACAGCATAACATGTTTATGATGTGCTTTACATACAATCTGTTTTGATTGTTTAATAACTTTCGTCTTATGATTTAGCTATAAGCAAATTTAAATGATGTTATTAAAATGTCATAAACCCACTAAAACTCCTCATAAGGTTATAAATCAAATCAACCTTGTTTGCGGATTTTACTTTGTTTTAAAGTTACGCTGCTGTGTAATAAAATACACATTTACCGTTAGGCAAAAAACACTATACATACTTATGCAACTCGGTACGCCATTACATAGCTGGTTTCCTTTCATATTCTGTCATTGCGTCAGAACTTAGGTCCACACCATCGTTTTATCTGAACAAATCAATCGATACAGCCAAATATAACATATAATACATTGTCCAATATGTGTATGGGATACATATAGTAGTTCAACTTAGTGATGTATGCTTACTGTTAAAATAGTCGCACAAATTGCGTTACATGGATGAATTATTAAGATATTACGATGCAGCAACACTTTTGGCAAAGAGCAAATAGAAAGAGGATAGTAATAAGCTTTACCGCGAATATAGAAGTTCGATCCTGCTCTGAACCCTGCTCTGAGGTGCTTTATTGTTGATTATACATATAAGTCAATCGAATCAAAACATTAAACGAACTAACCATTAATAATTTAGAAAAACAGTAAGTGCCGTAATTATATCGAATAACGTATGTGATTGGCAATATTATTGTCATCCCATGGCGCTGTAACGCCAACGAAAATCACTTATAACAGCATCATTAAGGATCTATATCGTATACAGTTGCAAACAACAACACTTACATCATTATTGTTACATTGACTTTCAAACGTCAGTTTATTTATTATTAAGTTGTTTATTAAAAGTATTATTATTATTATTATTAGTAGTAGTAGTAGTATATGCCTTTTCTCTACAATCTGGAAATAAATATAAACAAACAAATGTATTCCTACTGAGAATAACTGCAAAATAAGGCATACACTTTTATAAATAAGCTTGTTCAGTAGATAAATTAATGTGTTTTGAACAATTTAATGAATACTATTCGGATAACCACATTGTAACGGTCATTGCGATTAATTTGTGAATGAAGATCAGTCATAGTGTATTAAAATGTATGTACGCAATATTAAACTTCATTTGTAATAAAACTACTCGCCACATTGTGTTTTAGTCTGGCCCTAAGTACGCGTCAAGTTCTTTAATTTATACGAGTGCGTCTCTCCGATACTATTTGTAAATTGTTTTGTTTTCCCGTATGCAGCTGTTTCGAAATGCTTATATATCACGACTGTGAAAAGTGTAACTTGGAAAAGCATTCAATAAATATCAACAGAAAGTAAATCGGACGGTAATTGCTTATTAGCACAAAACACACATATTCATAAGTGTACTTCTTTAAGGAGCCCTTTTTGTTGAAGAGTTTGTCTGTGTGTGATTCATTTTTAAATGCAGAATTGATTTTAAGGTCAGACAAGAATAGCCAATGTAAAAAAAGAATTATATTACAAGCATTTGAAATAGATACAGAAAATAAAACGTGAAATGGAGACCTTTATGAATAAAACAAATTGTGTGGGGGTAGTGGCAAGGTGTTATTTCCCTTTCAGCTTAAGCACGATTACACTTCTTTGAATAAGAATGCTTTTGTTATTGATAAAATTATGTGTAACCAAACTTAATACTGTAATGTCTTTATCTTTGTTTTATTTTTAAGGGTCTTCTTTACGAAAAGTCTGAACATTTAAAATAAAACCGTATTTTGTTAGAACGGAAATCAATAGTAAATGCGTTAACCACCTTTTGAGTTTATAGTTCGCCTGATATTGCTTGATCGTATTGACCGGCAACACATTTGAATATATATTATTCCTTAATCAAGTTTATGCTAATATCACACGTAATGTATCGAATAAGCCATTAAAATTTAACATTATATATGGTCTTGCTAAGTAACTCATGCGACTTGTCGTTTGTTCGAATAGCAAAACATATCTTTTTGCTTCTAAAACATCTTTTGGGCAAAATGAGTAACGAAAAAGCATTTAAAAAAAAAATAGTCTCGCCTCATAAAGTGTGACCACCTTTGCCATCGTAAATGTCGTAAAATTGTTACCATTATGACCAATCAATTTTGCGGACCAATGAAGTAGTTTAATGATTATAGTTTTAAATCGAAATAACTGTGTCCACTAAACAGTTGAAGAGGGTGTACACGTCTATGTCTTATAGACACCATGACATTTCCTCTTTTAACTGTAATTAAAATTATTTATTATAAACAGTCAATTACAAGTTTAGGTGTAGGTGTATTTTAGGTGTACTTTAGGTGTATTCTCCGTCCATCATATATGTCTGTCTGTCTGTCCGCATGTCCGTTCGTCCGTCTTTAAATATTCCTGTGATATCTCATAACGTACTAAAGCTATTGAAATGAAATTGAATACTTATACAGGTCGATTTGACGATTATGCATGTCCGTTTTTCACCACATAAGGTGTCTATTACGAAAAAAAGAACACTTATTAAAATATGTAATAATCCAAATAGTACATACGAAATGATAATAAAATATATTATGCTGTTTGTTTCTGTACGTTCGTCAGAAAAATTTCTAAAAGTATATAAAATATTATGAAACTTGGTAAACACGTTCAGCCTTAAGTTGTCTAAAAGTCTGGCTGTCAAACCCTGTTTCGGTTTATCCGTACGTCTTTCAGTTTGCATGTAAAACTGAATAAATTTAAAAGTACACCTTACTGATTTATCAGAAAGAAATGAAGATTATTAGTAAAACGATTACAGAGAGCTATGTGGGAAGTATTCAAGACGTTACGGTGTTCTCCCTAGGTAAAAGGTCACTTTTATTTTAAATATAACAATACTTATAATCTAATTTATCAGTAACTACATAAAATAGTGTCATGAAACTTGATATACAAATTTAAGCTACATGTTTGCTTTTTGTCTGTCTTTCCATTGATGTGTTATCCATAAGTCCGTCGGTCCGCAAAGTAATTTTCATATTATGAAAATTACATATAATATGAACATGAAATTTGGTTTACATGTTAAAAGTGATGAGAGGTTTGTGTGTGACCCGTTACATGTATTTAAGCAATATCATATGTCGTGCAACTGGTGACAGT